>NW_025935239.1:8934-13955 GCF_000764305.2 Hyalella azteca | reverse complement strand
TGGTGCTGATAACAGATAAGCGTTATCAGCAGCGTGATGCCGCTGATAGCCGTGCTGAAGTTGGAGCGTCTGCACAGATAAAAGCAGCGTGATGGTGCTGATAACAGGTAAGTGGTATCAGCAGCGTGATGCCGCTGATAGCCGTGCTGAAGTTGGAGCGTCTGCACAGATAAAAGCAGCGTGATGGTGCTGATAACAGATAAGCGTTATCAGCAGCGTGATCCCGCTGATAGCCGTGCTGAAGTTTGAGCGTCTGCACAGCTAACAGCAGCGTGATGGTGCTGATAACAGATAAGTGTTATCAGCAGCGTGATGGAGGTGCTGATAACAGAAAAGTGTTATCAGCAGCGTGATGACGCTGATAGCCGTGCTGAAGTTGGAGCGTCTGCACAGATAACAGCAGCGTGATGGTGCTGATAACAGATAAGTGTTATCTTCCGATGTTGTCTTCTCGTTTGTTGTTGTTTTCAATTGATGATGAATTAAACAAACTATCCTTCCGCTGTTAGCTTTGAAATGCTAATTTGCATACGCGTTCTCTGTTATAAACTATGCGCTTCTCCCAAGATGGCCGCTTAGTAAACTTGTTGTTCGTAATGTTCACCTCAATTGGTAATGCATTAAAACATTAACGGGTTTAACTTGTAGAACTTTTGAATAATATTGCCGATTATATCTTATTTATTGCAGTTGCTTTCGTTGTAACTTTGCTGTTTCGTATAACTGAAGTAGTTTGCTTAACCAGCGTCTTTATCGCACAAACTGCAGTAGTTACTGCGTCACTGTCGTAGTCACTGCGTCACTGTCGTAGTCACTGCGTCACTGTCGTAGTCACTGCGTCACTGTCGTAGTCACTGCGTCACTGTCGTAGTCACTGCGTCACTGTCGTAGTCACTGCGTCACTGTCGTAGTCACTGCGTCACTGTCGTAGTCACTGCGTCACTGTCGTAGTCACTGCGTCACTGTCGTAGTCACTGCGTCACTGTCGTAGTCACTGCGTCACTGTCGTAGTCACTGCGTCACTGTCGTAGTCACTGCGTCACTGTCGTAGTCACTGCGTCACTGTCGTAGTCACTGCGTCACTGTCGTAGTCACTGCGTCACTGTCGTAGTCACTGCGTCACTGTCGTAGTCACTGCGTCACTGTCGTAGTCACTGCGTCACTGTCGTAGTCACTGCGTCACTGTCGTAGTCACTGCGTCACTGTCGTAGTCACTGCGTCACTGTCGTAGTCACTGCGTCACTGTCGTAGTCACTGCGTCACTGTCGTAGTCACTGCGTCACTGTCGTAGTCACTGCGTCACTNCGAGGCTGGCCTTAGCTCGAGGCTGGCCTTAGCTCGAGGCTGGCCTTAGCTCGAGGCTGGCCTTAGCTCGAGGCTAGCCTCAGCTCGAGGCTGGCCTTAGCTGGATGCTAGCCTCAAGTTGAGGCTAGTGTAAAGGCAATTTTTATGCGTTGTTTACGTCACATCTCGACTCGCATCCTTCACAATAATTTATGTGTAAATAACTTGTTTGTTTAAGCAATAACGAGGACTAATATTATATAATTTTGACCTCACACGCCTTTAATTATCCTTGTTAAGTAAGTTTATCATTGCCATGTCGTCGTTTTTGTCAACTTTTAGTGTCACAACTTGAAAGTTTCTCACGGATAAACTTGGATAAGTTTCATTGGCTGTAATTGGAGTAGGGAAAATATGATGAAATTTCAGAAAGCTTTTAACCACACGAAAAGTTGTTGCCTCACTAAAATGCATATATATAATGCCACGACGTTATATATGTATGCATAATACGGAATCTTCTAAACTAGATGGTAATGACACAGAACAGATATTATTTCAATTGTAATAGATCAGATCATATAAACTAATCTCATCACTTAACACCGAACATTAAAATGTCTGCCGCTAACTTCGTCATTAGTTGAAAATTCGTACCTCTAAATTTGCCAATCACGACAGCTAAACACAAAATTTCTAAGCAGAACAAGCGATTGCCAATTAATTTCAATTTTTTATTATTTTAATTAAAGCACACAAAATAATGCGAATAAAAATAGCGTTGCATTTGCGGTAACTCGCACGTCGACTTCAGCGTATTAACGAAAAATTTGCTTACAACGAAGAATCCAGATGTCCTCGGTAAATTTATTAATACTTACATTAACACAATAAGTTAAATTAGAAGTAACATTTGGCAATTAAAATAATCAGAATACATACAAGGCTTAACCAGGATGTTAGGAAAATGTCTAGTAAACTTCTGAACATTCTTAACCGATTGCTATCATTGGCACAATAAGCGTGTTAGTCTTCACAAAAATGTTGACATCGAAGAACAATTTTACTGAGAAATTAAAACATTTCTGAGAAATAATTACATTTAACAACTGGTAAATCACGAGCAGTGGGCGATGACTAACAGTGCCACATGACCNCCCCACCTTGACTGCAGTCTCTTAACAAGTCCCCACCTTGACGGCAGTCTCTTAACAAGTCCCCACCTTGACTGCAGTCTCTTAACAAGTCCCCACCTTGACTGCAGTCTCTTAACAAGTCCCCACCTTGACGGCAGTCTCTTAACAAGTCCCCACCTTGACTGCAGTCTCTTAACAAGTCCCCACCTTGACTGCAGTCTCTTAACAAGTCCCCACCTTGACGGCAGTCTCTTAACAAGTCCCCACCTTGACTGCAGTCTCTTAACAAGTCCCCACCTTGACTGCAGTCTCTTAACAAGTCCCCACCTTGACGGCAGTCTCTTAACAAGTCCCCACCTTGACTGCAGTCTCTTAACAAGTCCCCACCTTGACTGCAGTCTCTTAACAAGTCCCCACCTTGACGGCAGTCTCTTAACAAGTCCCCACCTTGACTGCAGTCTCTTAACAAGTCCCCACCTTGACTGCAGTCTCTTAACAAGTCCCCACCTTGACGGCAGTCTCTTAACAAGTCCCCACCTTGACTGCAGTCTCTTAACAAGTCCCCACCTTGACTGCAGTCTCTTAACAAGTCCCCACCTTGACGGCAGTCTCTTAACAAGTCCCCACCTTGACTGCAGTCTCTTAACAAGTCCCCACCTTGACTGCAGTCTCTTAACAAGTCCCCACCTTGACGGCAGTCTCTTAACAAGTCCCCACCTTGACTGCAGTCTCTTTCTCCGTATCCTTCCTGTCCTCAAGGAGCTGGAAGGAAGGCTCGTTGGTGGCGCGCAGGCCCTCCAGGAGCGACACGTGGCCGCGGTCCTTCTCTTTCTGCGGGGCAGGGAGGGAGGAGGGGAGTTACTGCAATGTCCTCCTCAGGCACTTTAGTAATGATCCTAATCCCCTAGGGGGCTGACCCTGGTCCCCTAGAGAGCTGGCCCAAATCCCCTAGAGGGCTGACCCTGGTCCCCTAGGCGGCTGACCCTAATCCCCTACAGGGCTGATTGCTCTCTATAAACCACGGTCTCTGCAAGTGCAGAATTAAACACAATTAAACTCGAGGTGATACAGAGAAGAATTGTCAACAGCTAAAAATAATAAAGGCCCTTTCGTATTTTAGAGAGCAACTAGCGCTTTACGCTCGGCAGTTGCACATATGACGCTGCCGTGACAACAGCAACCCTCTCGCTTGCGCTCTGGGTTAAAAAGTGTGTCACCGGACCATATGACACACTTAAAAGTGTGTCAATATTTGGACCATATGACACACTTAAGAGTGTGTCAATATTGGGACCATATGACACACTTAAAAGTGTGTCACTATTTGGACCACATGACACACTCAACACTCACGGCACGCGTCCTCTTGAGGCAGGCGTCCAGCCAGGACCTGATGGTCTGCTTGGCCACCTCCTCCTCGATGATGTACTCGAGCTCCTCCCGCGCCAGCAGCTCCTCCAGCTGCAGCGACTTACGGATGTCCACGCTGCGGTACGACAGCATGCTGCCCAGCATGAAATATTAGTAGATGGAGCATGCTGCACAGCATGATCAGCATGAGATATGGGTGCATGGAGCATGCTGCACAGCATGATCAGCGTGATATATGGGTGCATGGAGCATGCTGCACAGCATGATCAGCATGAGATATTGGTACATAGAACATGCTGCACAGCATGAGATATTAGTGCATAAAGCATGCTGAATGGGGAGCATGATCAGCATGAGCTGACTGCATGGTAAGCTAGAGTTCAGCATGCTGCTTGGTCAGCATGTTAGCCTGCTACATGATCAGCATGATGTAGAAAACAATCATGTGGCAAAGAACAATATATGAGCCCCCGCATTAAAATTAAAATAACGCGCGCTGGGGATATCACAATCAAAATTAAATTTGACCTGCGTATTTAGGAGATAAAAGCTTCACTCAAAGAATTATTCCGCACAATTATAAGAAAAAAATAGAGAGTACGAGTAGATCTAGCGGTGGGTTACTAACAAAATTTTTGTGCCGATAGCAATAAGTTTCTTTAATATTGAATTTAGACAAATAAAAAATTCGTCCAGCCTACAAAAAGGCATTGGAGGACGATTGAGTTGGTCCGTAGGCCTACCTGGTCACTCGACTGCTTCCCAGGCCTCAAAACTGCAAAAGATTTATAGATAAAAAGTAAAACAAAAGTAGCGAAAACGAATTTTAAAAAATGATAAGTAGAAATTGAAATAATAATAGCAATAATAATTGAAAGACAAAAACACTTGACAAAGAAAATAAACGCAATATAGAGCCACATAACTGAAAAAATCAATAGGTGAGATAATCAACAGATATGTGAGTACTAAAATGATATTCAGGAAGGATATAATAAGTCGAATTGAAGGAACTAAATGGAAGAATATTTGAAATAAAACTAAATAATTAACGTGGCAGAGAGATGAATGCATTAGCCACCACCATGACCCACTTGAGCACACCATGACCCACTTGAGCATTCCATGACCCACTTGAGCACATCATGACCCACTTGAGCACACCATGACCCACTTGAGCACACCATGACCCACTTGAGCACACCATGACCCACTTGAGCATACCATGAC
>NW_025935239.1:0-8667 GCF_000764305.2 Hyalella azteca | reverse complement strand
ACGGGGATGATGCCGCGCTGGTTATCATCGACGATGTTCCAGCAGCCAGGACCCAGGACCCAGTGACCCACCTTCACGACGGGGATGATGCCTCGCTGGTTATCATCAACGATGTTCCAGGTGTTCTGGAAGTTGCGCAGGTCGTTGTAGGAGAGCAAGGCGTCCTCCTCGTTCGAGTAGAACAGCGAGAAGTTCTCCATGATGATGGCTGCACAGAACCATTAACCATCGTTTCTGCTTTAGCAAAAATAAATTCCTAATATTATATCATTATTCGTTATTCAATAACATTATTACTTATTTTACATAATTCCAATTTGAATTATATCATTATTCGTTATATTATACCATTATTCGTTATTTTAAATCATTATTCGCTATATAATATCACTATTCGTTATTTTATATCATTATTCCTTATATTATATCATTATTCGTTATTTCATATCATTACTTCTTATATTATATCATTATTCCTTATATTATATCAATCGTTATATTCTATCAGTATTCATTAAATTATATTGATGGATATTAATGCAATGCTAGCGTTAGGGGAACGTGAAGCAGCGCTACATGAACGTCGCCAATGTCAAATCACCAGCGAACTGACAGCTCCTACCAGCGTTTGTAATCAATAATAAATATCATTTTGGCGCGGAGAAGTAGGTAGGTATTGGAGCTCATGAAAACAATAAACAATCATCCTGAAAATTGAATTTACCGCCATGTGAAGAGATTCACTATAAAATTTCTTCAAAATCCGCGGATTGTGAGGCTGAATAATTTATTTGCGCACCTGTCTCGGCACGATGTAGGTGATGACGTAGAAGACATCTCACCTACAAGCAGGTTGAGCACGATGTAGGTGCTGTCTCTTATACACATCTAGATGTGTATAAGAGACAGCACCGATACCCAGGGTTACCCACCGATACCCAGGGTTACCCACCTATACCCAGGGTTACCCACCGATACCCCTGTCTCTTATACACATCTAGATGTGTATAAGAGACAGGATAACAGCAGCGTGATGGTGCTGATAACAGATAAACGTTATCAGCAGCGTGATCCCGCTGATAGTCGTGCTGAAGTTGGAGCGTCTGCACAGATAACAGCAGCGTGATGGTATTGATAACAGGTAAGCGTTATCAGCAGCGTGATGTTCCTGATAAAAGATAAGTCTTATCAGCAGCGTGATGCCGCTGATAGCCATGCTGAAGTTGGAGCGCCTGCACAGATAACTGCAGCGTGATGGTGCTGATAACAGATAAGTGTTATCAGCAGCGTGATGCCGCTGTCAGAGAGCTTGTTATCATTGGCTCGGCCATGTACGGTAATTGAACGACGCTTGCCATTAGTTACGTCTTTATACCCCAGACCTGCCGGTACCCGAGGTGACAGCCACGGTACCTGCTGATACCCAGGGTTACCTGCCGATACCCAGGGTTACCTGCCGATACCCAGGGTTACCTGCTGATACCCAAGGTTACCCAGATACCCAGGGTTACCTCAGAACCTCATGACGACTAACCTCCTCCCCTCACAGGTTCTGAGGAGGACCAGGAGGCCACGGAGATGCTGGTGGGCAACGCTCAGAACCTCATGCAGAGCGTCAAGGAGACCGTACGCGCCGCTGAGGCCGCCAGCATCAAAATACGCACAGACGCCGGCATCAGGCTACGCTGGATACGCAAGCAGCCCTGGTACCGATACTAGGTACTGGTGCTAATCCTGGTACCGGCACTAGGTCATCCTACTCGTACCATGTGTTTGGTGAGCAGAGATACCGGTGCTAGGTCATGGTTCTGGGTACCGGTATTAGGTCATGGACTAGGAGGACTATGAACACTGAAAGAGTTGTGGAGTAGAGTGGTACCTACACAGGGATAAGTACCAATTCTAGGCGCATGGTACCAATGACTGGTTGACCAGGTATCAAGGACTGGTGAAGTTTTCGTTATCGTCGATCTGCTGGCGGTCAGACTCTTAATCTTCCATCTTGAGTTGCAAGATAAAAAAAACGTCCTCAAATCCACCGGTTTTCGAAGGCAATCAAACAGAACTCAAAGTTTATCAATCCTGAACATTTTAGATCAGTTTGTCGGATTTCGACTTGGAAATGTAATTGCTGTATCGAAGTTGTCCTTGTGAAGTTAGTTCCAAGTTTGAGATCTTGGATTACAATGCCAGTGTAAACGCGGTCAAATATTTAGGCAGACAAGTCACTCAACTTGAACAGACAAGTTGGAAAGTTTACGCTCAAACCAGCCGACGCTCATGTTGATTTTTTATACTTTTTTGTATTTTGAACGAAATATTAGTTCTCTATCTTCTTATGGTCAGTTTACAGCACATATTTCTCCTTCAGTATTTATATTGCATCATTCACGAACTGAATGAATGAGGCAACGAACATGCGACTGCTAGAATGTGAAGAAAGTCATGCGTAATTTTGTGTATTTTTTAACGATCTAATTATTCAACGAACAAAATATATACGTTAATTTGTTGTTATTGTGACACTGGATTGTAATGTCCACGTTACTTTGCTGTGGATGCGTCGCTTAAAAAGTTCTGAATGCTTTAACTAAATTATTGCATAATTCTCCCATTGGTTTTAGATGGCANTTACCCCTGTCTCTTATACACATCTCAGCACATGTTCAGCACCGCTCCCCTCCCCAGCCAGCCCATCATGGTGGGGGTCTTAATTAGTTACTTAAGTAGCGGCATAACGTGGCCTCTCATTAGGCCTCTCATGTTCAGCACCGCCCCCCTCCCCAGCCAGCCCATCATGGTGGGGATTATGGAGCATACCACTTATCACATAGTTACTTAAGTAGCGGCATAACGTGGCCTCTCATTAGGCATAATTGTCGTTAATGAGTCTTACCCACTCATGACACCATCTGTGACATCCATGTGAAATGCCTGGTGAATACAACCATATATTAATATATTTAAATATCTGGTGAACGCAATGATATATTTAATATATTTTACGATAATATATAATAATTAATCTCTATTTATTAAATATATTGACCCCTACCATCAGGTGGCAGCTCATGGCCTCCATGAGGAGGTACGCCAATGGAGCAGCCGTGACAACGACATCATCGCAGCAGCTATTTAACAGTTAATCACTCTTATATATATAACAGTTAATCACTATTATTTATTTAACCCCTACCATCAGGTGGCAGCTCATGGCCTCCATGAGGAGGTGCGCCAATGGAGCAGCCGCGACAACGACATCATCGCAGCAGCTATATAACAGTTAATCACTATTACATATATAACAGTTAATCACTATTACATATATAGCAGTTAATCACTATTATTTATTTAACCCCTACATCAGGTGGCAGCTCATGGCCTCCATGAGGAGGTGCGGCAATGGAGCAGCCGTGACAACGACATCATCGCAGCAGCTAAGCGCATGGCGCTGCTCATGGCGCGCCTGTCCCAGCTGGTGCGCGGCGAGGGCGGCACTAAGAAGGACCTTATTGCGTGCGCCAAGAGCATTGCTGAGGCCTCTGAGGACGTGACAAGGCTTGCCAAGGACTTGGCTAGGGAGTGCACTGACAAGCGCATGCGTACAGTGAGTGTTATGAGGAGTGTGAGTGACAAGCGCATGCGTACAGTGAGTGTTATGGGAGTGTGAGTGACAAGCGCGTCGTGTATAAAAGAAAACAACTGCGTGGTTATGTTATCTCCGTGAATTTATACAATTTTGGAATCTTTGTGGGAGAATATTTGACGCAACCGTTTACAAATGTTATAAGTATACATGTACACATCTCATACAGCTGTGTTCTAGCGAGCTCGTATCTTCCTTATTCAGAACTGAATACTTACAAATATATGTAAAGCGAAGGAGTATTGTTAAAAAAATATGTGTAGATCTAAGTAGTAACTCATTACAAAAGTTAGCATAACTAAGTACTTACTCAGTATTTATAACAAAAGTAAGCATAACTAAGCACTAACTAAGTACTTATGACAATAGTAAGCATAACTAAGTACTTACTAAGACCTGCACGCCCCCAGAACCTGCTGCAGGTGTGTGAGCGCATCCCTACCATAGGCACGCAGCTCAAGATCTTGTCTACCGTCAAGGCCACCATGCTGGGGGCGCAAGGTGGGTACCTCCTACCATATCACATCCAGCCTCTGTCATACTATATTATTATTATTGTCTTGTCTGTGTATAGAGAACTTATTATCTTAGTAGTCTCTATTCATGTTATTGTCTTATCTGTGTCTATATATATATTATGTTATCATTATATAAAGAACTTATTATCTTAGTACTATCTATTCATCTTATTGTATCTGCACCTATATATCTTATTGTCTTATCATTATATAAACAACTTATTATCTTAGTAGTCTCTATTCATGTTATTGTATCTGTGCCTATATATATTATTGTCTTCTCATTATATAAACAATTTATTATTCTTAGTACTATCTATTCATGTTATTGTCTTATCTGTATCTATATATCTTATTGTCTTATCATTATATAAACAACTTATTATCTGAGTTGTCTCTATTCATGTTATTGTATCTGTGCCTATTTATATCTTATTCTCGTAGTCGCCTCTATTTATCTGATGACTATTCGTATTCATGATCATGTCTAAACACTCATGTTAGTCTCACTACTCACTGCTGTACATGACTCATGTTCTCATGTCCTGACAGAGCGGTTCCCGCGCCGTGACGCAGAAATGGGTAAATTCAAGCACAGTTTGCACACTTATAACGATGAGTTGATTCTCTCACAGGACTGAGTTATGACACGACTGACTTTTTGGTGTGTGCGTTCATTTAACTCACATGCATTCAATATTGACTCATGAGATGTGATCAAAATATTCAATATTTTACCGACACACGCGTGTTTTTATATAATGATATTCATATTTGTGAGTTAACCCTTTACTACCAAATGCTAGGCATGCGTCCGTCTGTTTATAATGGCAGTCTTACCTCCTGACGCACTTATATTTCTTTGTGTCATACGAACTCCCTTTCTTTGGATGACATCCACGTGCATGACGTGTCTTTACTTTCTCGTGCAATCTATCAATTAATGAACTATATGGATACGTTCATTATGCTAATGATTATGATACTGTGGATACGTTAATGAACCCTCTGAATACGTCACCTATCAAGTCCCCGGCGTTTAATTATGGTTATTTTACTCATCATTATTCATGTGTTTTCTATATTATTATTATATTTTTCTATTATTTCATTATATTTTCTATATTTTTAGCTCAGCCATTACATTCATGTAGACAATCTCATCTTTCATAACTTGATCATTTAATACGTGGTATTTTCCATAGTACGAACTCCCCTTCTCTGGATGACATTCACGTGCATGACGTGTCTTTACTTTCTCGTGCAATCTATCAATTAATGAACCCTCTGTATATGTTCATTATGCTAATGATTATTATACTCTAGACATGTTGATGAACCCTCAGGATACGTTAATGAACCCTCTTAATACGCTAATGATACGTCTCTGAATACGTTAATGAACCCTCTGGATACGTCACCTATATATCAAGTCCCCGGCGTTTAATTATGGTTATTTTACTCAACATCATTTATGTGTTTTCTGTATTATTATTATATTTTTCTATTATTTCATTATATTTTCTATATTTTTAGCTCAGCCATTACATTCATGTAGACAATCTCATCTTTCATAACTTGATCATTTAATACGTCGTATTTTCCATAGCATTTATACAACCCATTTTATTCTCTATATATCCTAGCTGACTTTATCCTGTTTGTCCTGTTTTATCCACCATGATTGTGGAGCAGCATGGCTGATCGGTGGCAGTAAGTACTATTTTGTCCCTTACTGCCAGGCACGTGTGCTAGCAATGCTATTCCTACCTAATTTTAATTTGGGTAGTAAAGATTCGACTTCGCCACTAATTTCTCTGAAGAGCACTCTAGCTTTAATTTCATATTTTACTTTCGTTTTTGTAACTGCACTTTAACTAGTGCCGGTAGTGACACTGAGGTGTCATACGGAACCATGCTGTGCCATTAATGACAAGCTAGCGGCAGTCTGTCAGATTTACTGTAACAAAATTTAGATGCAAGTACGGATCGGCATTAGGTTCCGCCCAGGACTCGGGGAGCTCGTAAATCAGCCGCTCATGTCCGCTTTGGCACAGGGTGTGGAGGGCAGCCTCTGGGCAGCTTGCAAGCTCAGTATGACTCGGCTCGGCCAACTCTTATCATACTCTCAGGACACACTTGTCATACTCTCAGGACACACTTGTCATACTCTCAGGACACTCTTGTCATACTCTCAGGACACACTTGTCATACTCTAAGGCTAGACTTGTCATACTCTCACGCTACTATTCACTCCGAAACGATATTCTGACCATAAGCTTATTTCGATCGGGTGGCCAAGTAGACCCAGAAAAACTATAAGTCGAGTGTATGGCGACTCTGGGGCAGAAGCCTAGGCGGTACCTAAATTTTGTTAGGGTTGCGCCTTTATCCAACGCTTAGAATATCAGAAGTAATGATTTTTTGTTCATTTATATGGCTGCTAAACTCTGCCCTCTGGACTGCTAAACTTTGGCTGCAGCTAAAGTTAGCAGCAGCAGCTGCTGCTATATAATATAGCAGCAGCATTTATATAGCTGCTAAACTCTGCCCTCTAAGCTCTGCTAAACTCTAGATGCTGATAAGGAATTCCAAAATTGTAACGTATTTTTCAATTGAAGCTTATGATTTGCAATACAAATAAAATCTTATCAGTTAAAAGCAAGAGCCTGATCCTATGTTGCTACGTCGCACCGCGTCTACCGTAGCTCCGCTTCTCTATAATTAGTTATGTCTACACCTTGCATAGATATGTTCACAACTAGCCTAGTTGTTTCTGGCTCAATCATGCTCATGTCTCGCTCTGTTATAACTATGCCCAGCATAATTTCATCTATAACGAGCCTATCTATCTTTGGCTGCTCATGTCCCACTGTTATGACTATGCCCATATAAATTATGTCTATGCATGCCCCAGTTAAGTATGTTTCATTCTCCGTTATGCCTATGTCTTTCCCAGTTCTGTATACTGCGAGTCTGGTTATGTCCAGCTTAGTTCTGTCTTTGTTTTACGTTAGATATTCCATCATTTAAATAAATTTTTTAAAGCGGGATATTATACCTTGCATGATATAGCACTGCAATGAACTCCTATTTTTTCTACTCAGTATAACTTAATTCTTCCTATCCCGTAATACTCACCTTTTCCTACTGTAATACTTATCCTTTCTTACTCTGAAATACTTGCTTTTTCTTACGTGGCCACGGAGATGCTGGTGGGCAACGCTCAGAACCTCATGACGACTAACCTCCTCCCCTGCTGCTAAACTCTGCCCTCTAAGCTCTGCTAAACTCTAGATGCTGATAAGGAATTCTAAAATGTTAATGTGTTTTTCAATAGACGTTTATGATTTGCAATACAAATAAAATCTTATCAGTTCAAAGCAAGAGCCTGATCCTATGTTGCTTCGTCGCACCGCGTCTACCGTAGCGCCGCTTCTCTAAAATTAGTTATGGCTTTACCCTGCATTAGTTATGTTCATAACTAGCCTAGTTATTTCTGCCTCAGACATGCAATTTCATCTATAATGAGCCTAGCTATCATTGGCTGCTTATGTTCCACTCTGTTGTGACTATGCCCAGATCAATTATGTCTATGCATACCCCAGTTAAGTATGTTTTCTGCTCCGTTATGCCTATGTTCTGTCTACTTCAAGTCTGGTTATGTCCAGCTTAGTTATGTCTTTATTTTACGTTAGATATTCCATCGTTTATATTAATATTTTAAAATCGGGTTATTTTCTCGCATGATATAGCAGTGCCATGAACTCCTAACTTTATCTACTCAGTATAACTTGATTCTTATTATTCCTTAATACTCACTGTTTCCCATTGTAATACTTATCCCTTCTTACTCTGAAATACTTGCTTTTTCTTACGTGGCCACGGAGATGCTGGTGGGCAACGCTCAGAACCTCATGACGACTAACCTCCTCCCCTCACTGCCGTGTTTGTAGTAACGCTTGTTGTTGCCGTCGCAAGCCTCCATGGAGCGCCTTATGGGGCACGAGGGTGAGTCAGGCGCCTGGCCTGGAGCTGCATATACTCACCTCCACTCAGCTTTACTCACCACTGAGCTATAATCACTACTGAGCTTTATTCACCACTGAGCTTGATTCACCTGCACTCATTACCATTAAACGTCTTCACCATCATATTGCTGTATTTTTTTAAGTGTTTACATATTCATCTGGCTTTTTGATTATATTCACCTTACTTGGCCTTATTAGTCTATCATTTTATTATATAGTACAAATTTACATAATTTTATTTGTATTTTTTCAGATTTTGTTACCTAATTTCGGCCTAATTCACCTAAATGTCCGCCTCGACCGTCCTATTCAGCCGTGTCCCAGAGTGTCCCTCACTATCCTCCAGAGTATGCCTCACTATCCTCTAGAGTATCCTTCACTATCCTCCAGAGTATCCCTCACTATCCTCCAGAGCATCCCTCACTATCCTCCAGAGTATCCCTCACTATCCTCCAGAGTATCCCTCACTATC
>NW_025935238.1:0-2822 GCF_000764305.2 Hyalella azteca | reverse complement strand
TGTACGTAAAATTTATTGTCATTGAGTTCACATGTGTAAATCACAGCTTGAATCTTGAAACGAACGCTGAATTATGCAATATACATAATAAATGGGCTTCAGCATCGTTATTATTCATTTTCTGAGCGTCCTGATAGTTTTTATAGCTAACTGATTTTTTTCTCAAACTTGTGTTCTATTTAAACATGTTTCATATTTCTCTTTTTATTTGTGTTCTTTTATTTCAATACTTTTTTGATTTACATTTTTTTATTACTATTTAATTTTGGAGAAAAATGAGAAAAGTTTTTTTTATCGTAAGATAAACTCATCGTTTTCAGATCTGTTCGTCATAGAGCACCTGTAACATCACTGCTAGTGTTACTTTAGTTAAAATTGTTTATATATTAGTTACCCGCATTAATATTGTTTATATATTTAGTGTTTGTGATGATGGTTAATTTCGTGTGATAATTTAGGTAGCAATGGTGCTCACGTCAAGTTCCGTTAAATCATCTCTTTTATATATCACTATTTTATTTGATTCCCGAACCTCACCTCTCAGTTCAGTCATTACGAGAAGAGAATTAGTGAATGTCATTAGCTGGGGATCTTCTTTACTCCGAATCGACCTTTCATCAGTTATTTTAATTATCAATAAAATTTCTAAAATACCCAACATTATTCCTTGTTCGGTAAATGTTTGTGATGTTAGGTCTGGTAGGCGACCAATCACTGTCGAGCTTACAATAGCGTTCAAATTTGTTATTTTGCGCCTAATATTTTTGTCGATTTTTTTTTATTGAAGACCCTTTAAATGAAAATATATACTCATGTAGGAAATTAAATTCTCATGTAGGAAATTATATACTCATGTAGGAAATTAAACACTCATGTAGGAAATTAAATTCTCATGTAGGAAATTAAATACTCATGTAGGAAATTAAATACTCATGTAGGAAATTAAATACTCATGTAAGAAATTAAATACCTATGTAGGAAATTAAATACTCATGTAAGAAAATTAAATACTCACGTAGGAAATTTAATACTCATGTAGGAAATTAAATCCTCATGTAGGAAATGAAATCCTCATGTAGGAAATTGGATGCTCATGTAGGAAATTAAATCCTCATGTAGGAATTTAAATACTCATGTAGGAAATTAAATACTCATGTAGGAAATTAACTACTCATGTAGGAAATTAAATACTCATAAAGGAAATTAAATACTCATATAGGAAATTAAATTCTCATGCAGGAAATTAAATACTCATATAGGAAATTGAATTCTCATGCAGGAAATTAAATACTCATAAAGGAAATTAAATACTCATATAGGAAATTAAATTCTCATGCCGGAAATTAAATACTCATGTAGGAAATTAAATAATCATGTAGGAAATTAAATACTCATGTAAGAAATTAAATCCTCATATAGGAAATCAAATCCTCATGTAGGAAATTAAATACTCATGTTTCTTTCTTTCCTAAAAATAACAATAAATATTTAAAAATATAAAGAAATGGGTCAATAGTTATGGATATTTAGCTAATTTTATAGACAGAAATCGAGAAATTAATATTATCACAGTAATATCTTAATAGAAAAGTTACGGATAACCAGTAAGAACTTGAAGGAGATTAGACACTGCTCGGTAACAAAGAATAAATTGCCTGTTAAATAGATTGATTATAAGATTGTCTGTTAAATAGGTTTATTATAAGATGGCCTGTTAAATAGATTGATTATAAGATTGCCTGTTAGATAGATTGATCGTAAGATTGTCTGTTAAATAGGTTTACTATGAGATTGCCTGTTAAATAGATTGATCATAAAATTGCCTGTTAAATAGATTATATACTTATACTTATTTGCTTAGGTTGTTATAAGATTCGTGCAAAGACCTGACGCGAGCCCGCGGCTGTTGGTGCACTAGCACTGATCACTCGATGGCGACCAAAGGCCTGTCTTATTTCTCTTCTTTTATTCAATGACTTTCATTTACTTTTACTCATTCAATTCAATGACTTTCATTTACTCATTTTGTAATGGTGACGGTTATAGTTATTACTATAACTGTCTCATATACTGACTGTCAATATAATGACTGCCTATATAATGACTGTACTTCCGGAACTTTCCGACCGGATTTTCTACCGGCCGGTTTAACCAAGAGCCGTTCACGTATAGCCGGATAACTGGAACACGAAGGCAAAATCGAAAAAATTGTAACGAGCTAAACATCGCCGTTGCTGAGGTTAGGTATTTAAATACAAGGTTTCGCTCAAATCTGTTCATTAGTTTGGAAGACATTTTTTTATTACTGCGAATTTAAGCACGTATTTCTGTTTAAATCACCAATGAAGGTGAAATAAAAAAAGAACCCGCGAACGATTGCAAATCGAAAAATATTCACGAGCTAAGCATTACCGTTCGGTAGTTAGGACTGTAAATTCAAAATTTCGTTCGAATCTGTTCAGTAGTTTGGAAAAAATTCCTTGATCATTGTGAATTTTGACTCGTATTGTCATGTAACTCACAAATGAAGGTAAAATTAAATAACATTTTCACGAGCTAAACATCACCGTTAGGTCCTAATGAATACGTGTATCAAGTTTCGTCGAGTTACGTTCATTTGTTTGAGAGATATTCTTTGATCATTGAATTTGGAAATTGGCTGTGAGACCGGCCGCGAGTCCGGCCGTTAATTTGTCCGAGACGTAAACCCAGGAGAGGTTAAAAAAACAGATCTGGATGAAAAAAACCATCGCTGGGAGTCATGTGCTGCACGTGTTGTGTACAAATCGTCAAACAAACGTTTGAACTTCTGACTTCGGACT